>NW_020955400.1:0-10480 GCF_003031625.1 Empidonax traillii | reverse complement strand
CGCTGCGGGCGGCGGGAGCGGCGGTGTCGGAGGGCGCCCTCCGCTCCTGCAGGCCACGGCTGAACGCAGCGGGAGCCGCCTGGGTTTGGGAAAGGCGCCCAAGAGGCCGAGGCTGTTTGTGTAGGGGGAAAGGGGCGTGTGACAGCCGTCCCCCCCGGGCGGGATTCGGGGTGCTCGCTGCTGGTCCCAACCCCAAGTGGCTCCTCTGGGACTGCGGGGAGAGGAGAGCAGAGAAGCTATCGGGGTTGCGGACTTGCGTTGTGACAGCTGAGGTTTGAGGTGGCTGCCGGGGACTGGGTGCTCCTTGTCCTGACCCAGGACAAGTGTGCTGTCCCCGTGCTGAACGTGGAAGGTGTTGGGCGGGTGCTTCTTCTCCGATGCTCTTCGGTACATCCTGAAGTCTGCAGGTCCAGAGATAACACCTTTTCTATTCAGAGCTTCCATTTTTCCTATCAGCATCGGATTAACCTGTTTTAAGTACACTTGTAGTGTACTTAAAGAGACTTTTAGTGTCTCTCTCCTTTACTCATGGCCTTTTCCCTTCCTCTCCTCAAGTCCGCATCCTAGACATAAAAGGATGTGTATTTGGAGCTTGTATTATGACAGTTGTCTCCTAGTTTAGTGATGCTGAAAGACCACAGAAAACTTCACCTGTATGACCTCCTCATTATTCTGGAGTCATAGGAGAATCACCCTAGTTGTTTTCTCCAGTCTGCTTTTGTTAGATCCTCTGATCCTGTGGTCTTTTCCAGTATTTTCTTTTGAGAGTTATTCCATGCAGCACAGCAATATATGCTGAAGTGACTTTCAGTTTCACTGTAAAAACTGCTAATTGCTGTGCAGTTTCACTGTAAAAGTTTATTTAATAAATAGATAATAACTACTTACAAGAGTTCTAGTGTATTTTTTTGTTTTCTTCTGCAACTGAAAGAAATACTGCTAGAAATACTGCTAGAAAAACTGCTAGAAATACTGTTTTAGTGAAATATTGTTCTCTTACACAGCTGGGAAAAGCTTTCTGACATAAAAATCAGTGTTAAACTCTAAAATATATCCAAAAAGTGAGTATTGCCAGAATTGTCTATGGCTCTCAGAACCTGAAGGCAAAACCAGTTCCTTTGTTGCAAAAGACAATGACAGTGTTTTTCAACACATGGAAACTGTTTTGGGCTTCGCAAATAATAATAATAGTGAAAAGGCTAAAAACCATTGTAGTTACTACACAGCAACAGTAGTATGGAAGAGGAAAATAAAATAGAGATGCTTAATATTGTAATCTCACAGTATTCAGTAATGGTAATTACCTGGAAAATTACAGTGTGTAATTTTTCCCTCTCTGTTTTGCATATGCATGCCAATATGTTTTGAGGGGTGTTAAATAGTGTATTGGCAATAAAATGTTGTGGAAACACAGAGGCTTTTGATCTTGCAGCACGACTGTGTTGTCAGCCTCGGTGGGACTCTGGTGATAGTGTAGGGCTGTATCAGTGCAGAGCAGTTGCTGAATTAAGACCATAATTTTTAAACTAGAGTTCCTCAGGGAAGATGATGCCTTGTTGCTGAAGCTGGGAACAGATTTAGAAGAAAGTACTGTTTTATATAATATAATTCTCCCAGATATGTTATAACAAACTTAAAAATCATTGGTTACAGAAAGACTAAAATGTTCCAGAGAGTTTCTTTTGAGTAGTAGATCTCTCAGTGTACTTTTCCCCCTCTAAAAACAGCTACATAGCATAGGATTTCTAGCATTTTATGCTAGAATTGAGAATAAAAGGCAGATGAGGTTAGTTTGATGTTGTCTAGTGTTTGTCTTGTGCATAATTTAGTAACTCAGTGTGTAATTTAGTGTATAATTTGCATAACATAAAGGAAATAACGCAGGTTGTAGTGACACAGTATGTTTTCTTCTGCAGCAAAGCCTGGTTGAGAGGTTCCTGCTCCGGCTCTTATACTACAATTCTTCTCTTGACCGTTTTTGTAGAGTTGCTTGTGAGAGAGGCTGTGCTTTAAGACTGGGTCACTTACTCATTACTTATGAAACACTAAGATTTAAACTCTTAAGTGTCTGTAAGCTGTTCTACTATTATGGTTAGAGAAGCAGTGAACTCTGTTATGGGTATAAGAGGGCTGGGGCAAATAGGAACTTCTTCAACTGGTTTTGCTTCCAAATAAAAACATCAGTGGAAGACTCCTGTAGGCTGCATGCTTTCCTGTAAAACAGCTATAAAGATTAGGGTTAGGGTAACTTCATTGTAAGTTGTTATTGACAGTTACTAATGTTTCTGCCTTGTGACAATAAAATTCTCTAATTTCATGAAACTATGTTGACATTTGCTTATTGGTCACTTCACTGTTGCATTAGCTATAGAATTAACTTCTCTATAGTGGTATGATCACTGCGTTAGAGCAGGGAGAAGTGATTTGGGGTATTCGCAATGCAGATTTAGGGAAGTGTTCTTTATAAGCATTATCTTTGCTTTCATATCTTAAAAGGGACAAACTAATGAAGAGGGCCCTGGAACTCTGTGTATTTTTCAGTGTGTGCTTAGGGACAAGTGACTAAAGAATGTTATGTGACATTTTGTTTCATTGTTCTGATTTTTAGCTTTTTGTTGCATTAGAAACATGTTCTTGCACTGTTAATTTGCGGCATCATAGATGCATTTGACATACACAAAATAAACTTGTTTCAAGTGCACTCTTAACAACAAAAATGCTGTCCTTGAATGTGCTGTTGCCACGAGGTGTTCAGCTGTGTTTCCCAGAGGTTCTTGAAAGTACTTATAATTTTTAAAAAATGCTTTCTTAAAAATTCCAAATGTTTGATTCTTTCTGCATTAAAGCTACTTAAAACAAATATTCTTCACCTTTACAGAGTAATTATTTCAATATTTACTTCTTCCTAACTGAAAATAGTTGAACACGTGCTTTCGTACTTGAGCAAATTTTCCTCCAAAAATATATTTAATATCTTTTGTCAGACAACACTTCTAGGAAGCTATCTAAATGCAGGTTACTGTAGGGATAGAAGTGTAGAAATGATTACCTGTGTTTAAATAAATACCCTGACAGGAATTTCTTTTTATTATGAACCTGCCATATAGGGATGCTGAGAAAGCAGGAAAAGACTGGCTAATCAGTGAATTATTTACTATTATCTTGCTTGGTTAAAGGTCTTTGGATTCTAAATCTGTATCTTTTTTCCCTCTCTTAATCTTCAGCTATCCACTGATAATTGACTATTAGGTCATTTTGATCTCCATCTTTCATACTTGGGCTCTTGCCAAGTCCTGTTACTTTACACAGCAATATCTTTGAAATCAGCTTTTCTTTCCTACCTAAAAAATTGGTTCCCTGTCCAATTTACAGTCCACCAAAGTCAATTAAATTTCCTTATTGCGCCTTTCTCCTCCAATCAATTTGGCATGCTGCCGCATGATAACCTTGCTTTGCTTATTTCTCTGATCATGTTATGCCAATGCTGTTATCACCACATATACTTGCTCTTGAATCCACATTTCTAGGTGAAGGTGAAGGTGAATTAACTTGGCTGTGGCTAAAGTGCTGCATGTTGTTAACCATTTTTGGGCCTGTTTCCTGCACACTGTGTTATCTTTCTCACATAATAAACTTGTATGACAAAAGTTAACAAGACACCACGAATTCCATAGAATTTTGTGCCTCACTAGAGACCAGATCCTAATTTTTTCAGTGTGAATGATACTTCAAATCAGTATGTAGTATCAGTATTGTCGGGGTTTGAGAATTCTATTGTTAAACATGCTAAAGATATTTCTCCAAGTGTTTTAGTACTCAGATGTTAAATTATTAAAAATGACATCTTGGCATGCTTCCTCATGACGAAGGGTTATCTACAATGAATCTGCACCTTTGGTGCAGGCTTCTGGTTGCTGAGGACAAATCTCCTTGGGAACTGCCATGGGATAGGAAGGCATTGGATATGGCATTGCTAAGCCTTAAGCTAGGTTCAGCAAGAGGTAAACATTGGTTTTATTTTGTTTTATCCTGTCATGTCTTTTCTCTTGGTTTATCCAAATCTCTTCTACATCTGTCTAATTTTGCTTATGGAAGAGTAATGTAACTTGCATGAGCATGAAGAAGGGAAATAATAATGGAAAATTAGACCAATAAAAACCTCCTAACCCAAATTCAGTGCCTCCACTGTACAAGCAGTTTGACTGCCCATTGTGTGCATTCTGTGAACACTCTTTCCTTCAACATAAATATTGTATTGAGGCTTCAGTGACTAAGCATTGTAACTTATGGCCGGGTAGTGATATCACTGGAAGTAGAACTATTTTTTTTTAAATAAAAACCTGACAAATCCACTGATATGTTAATTTAAGAATATCTAAAATTTCTTAAATTTAGTTCATATCTCAGGTGGCAGACTTGAAATCTCTGATGGTATTTTTTGGAACACCGAATTTTAAAAAATTTTGTGAACAATTTGAATAATTGCCTAAAAGAGTTGCTGTGAGACTTCTTTATTAGCGATTTAAGTTTTTGTTAGTTATTTGTCCGTGCCAGTGAAGTGTTTTGAAGAAATTTCTACATCCTTGAATATTTAAGAGGCAGTCCTTTAAGTAAATCAAGACAACTAAACATCCCAGAAAATAGGAAATTGTAACAGAAAGAAAAACCCCCAAACTTAAACATCCCATTTGTTCCATAAATTAAGACTGTGTTCTTAACTAGTTCTTTGTTGTTAGCACAGTTTTTTCTCTTGATGTTAGACAGGGTGTCAATGTAATGTTAAAATCATACCCTTATGTTCCCACAACCCCCCAAAATTGAATGCAACAAAGTGCAAATCCTCAGTCATCCAAGAAAAAAAAGAGGACATGTTTTTGGCTGGTTATTTACATCACAATTCTTTAGTAATTTTAATTAAAAAATGTTTAGTTCTGCTGCTTGATTGAAGATGTATTTTTATTTTTGTCTCTGGATATAATGGCATGATACTATTTTTTTCCTGGTGGTCTGAATCTGCCTAATAATGCATAGCAAAATTAAAGTAATTTTCCAAATCTATCCAAAACAGGTCGTTACTGTTGTGTGTGGGCATTTTAAAAAGAGGTCATCTTCTATGGTTTAGTTTTAATATAACTCAAAGCTTCTCTTTTAATGTTACTGTTTCATCCTGATGTAGTATCAAGGGCTCACTAAGACCTGTTGGAAAGCTTAGAAAGAAACACATAATGTTTGTGTTCTTTTGAATGATTGTTTCTGTGAATGTAATACCTCAAAGTCATGTTTCTTAATACTGCATAACACTTTAAGTAAATAAATTACTTGATTTTTCTTAGTATTTTCCTTTCATTAATGTTTTTAGTTTTTATTTAGATTACCAGCATTTGGCAAAAACTGAGTAAACTCTTTCAAAGACTGAGACCAATACAATTTTGAAATTACTTCTCTCCTGGAATGGCTGACTTATGTTTCAAAACTTCAGAATCTGAATACTTCAGTATTGGACTGGAACACAAAATATTTTTAGGTACTTGCACTGTTGAAACCTTAAAGAAATGGTCAGGCAAATATAACTTCAGAAATCCTTCCTAATTTCTATTAGTGTAACAGCTCTGTGTCATTTTGTCCCAAGAGTCAGGGTTATGATCTTCCTCAACTTTTGCGTAGTACTAGTACTAGTGCCTGTTTTAGTGAAACCACCTTCATAATAACAGACTGTTCATTTGTTCTGGCTGCTGGTCTTGACATCATTGGCTTTTCTGAAAACAGATCAGCAAAGTGCGTGGAATCTGCTCAGTAAGGTGTGAGATGTGCATCATCTGCCTTTCTTTACAGATCTTCTAAAGCGATAGGTAGTTCTGCCTCAAGCCTTACTGTGAAGAGAGTTCCTTGTCTGTCTGTCCTATCCAGTTATCTTTAATCTTTGCAATAGTTTTTAGTTATTACTAGTGGTTGTTGCCACTTTATATTGAACTTTTCAGTTTTGACATTCAATGTGATGTATAAGTGAAGTTCAGCCCTCTGAAATGTAGAGAGATCAAGGAGTGCTCAGAGATGAAGTCTCCCTCATCTGCACATGCTTGTTGAAGTTAATTGGAAAGTGTGATTCTGTGTTTTTGCATGCTGAACCCAACCTTGAAGTCACTTTCTTCTTTCATGTACTCCCCAAAGTTTCTTAATTCAGCTGCTGATACAGATTTAGACAAAATCAATATAACCATTTTGATTGATGTGAGTACATTACAGATGACTTCTGCGATAAAGCTGTGTACTGAAGGGCTATATATGCCTTTCTCCTCCCCCAAAGAAGAAAATGGTTAATACCAACTTTGCAACATTGGCCTGCCGTATGAGGAACAATACAGCTGTGGTTAAATGCATCTAAATTGGTTACCTGCAGACTTTCAGATCCATGAAAATTAATAGAAAACTTGTATTTGTTTTATCAAAATGGACAGGTTGTTTTTGAAGATGATTCTTTTCAAACAGGGAAGGAATTCTCCCATAAAGTACAAGTGAAAATTTGAGAGATAACTTTGTATTTAACTGAATCTTGAGGCTGTATACTAGTTTGTTGTGTTGAACCAAGTTCATGGTTCCCGTGTTTTACCTCTGCGTATTTTGAATAGTATTTAAATGGTAACTGACATTATTACTATTATTATTATTATTATTTCATTATTTATTGTCTGCCTCTTTGGGATTTTCATGGGGTTTGATCTTGTTTAATTTCTAGACTCTAAGGTTAGCTCTGATGGATCCTCACTTTCCGCAGTCTTTCTGTTGTTGTGTTTCTGATCAACAGACTTTCAGCTGATTCCTTACAGTTAGTTGTATGCAATGTCCTGTTTGAATAACGTATTATTGTGAATCCAAATCACAGTGATAACAAGTGGGCAGCTGAATGTTTGAGGCAGATGACTCAAATTATCAGCAAAGCACAAGAAGTTTGCATGTATGAGCAGTTTAAAAAAAACTTGTTTGCAAACACCTACTTTCAGTTTCTTTAGCACAAAGAGCTTTGTATGTTTTAGGGTCAGTATCCTTTACTGGATCTTGGGATGCTGATGCATCACTTCTTGTTCAAAGTGCTTTCTTTGTGTTAATGCTTTAGAGTGAAATCTTCCTGTGCTCGTTACTGAAATAAAATTCCATTAACAGAATCACATTCTTTCTCATCTTTTTTTCTTCCTCTGCCTACACAAAAAGACCCTGACTTTAAAAACGTCAGTTGATCAGGTGCTTAAAACCAACTAACTTCACATTGCTTGCGAATCAAGATGTGGTCCTGTCCCAGCCCACTCTTCTCTTGAAAGCTGCTCTCTGATTTGCATGGGTCAGATGGAGACTGTAATTTGACACTGTCCCATACCACATCCATGTCTCTTAACTAGAGAGGCTAGAATTAGACGGATGGACCACTCACTGGATAAGAAATTGGGTGGATGGTCACACTCAAAAGAGTTGTGCTCAATGGCTCAATATCCAAATATAGGCCAGTGACTAGTGGTGTCCTCAGGGCTTTGTATACAGACTGATGCTGTTTAACATCTTTCATCAGTGGGATCGAGGGCACCCTCAGCAGGTTTGCTGATGACACCAAGCTCTGTGGTGCAGTTGACATGCTGGAGGAAAGGGGTGGCATCCAGGGGGGCCTGGACAGACTTGAAAGAGGGGACTGTGTGAACCTCATGAGGTTTAATAAGGCCAAGTGCAAGGTCTAGCATCTGAGTCAGGGTAATCCCAAGTACAAGTATAGGCTGGGAGGAGAATGGATTGAGAGCATCCGTGCCAAAAAGGACTTGGGAGTGCAATGTGTGCTTGCAGCCAAGAGGGCAAAATGTATCCTGGGCTGCATCAAAAGCAGTGTGGCCAGCAGGTCAAGGGAGGTGATCCTCTCCCTCTGCTCTGCTCTTATGAGAACCCACCTGGAGAACTGCATCCAGCTCTGGAGTCCTTAATATAGATAGGAAGGACATGGATATGTTGGAGCAGGTCCAGAGGAGGGCCACAAAGATGGTCAGAGGGGTGGAGCACCTCTGCTATGAAGACAGGCTGAGAGAGTTGGGTTTGTTCAGCCAGGAGAAGGGAAGGCCCTGGAGAGACCTCATTGCAACCTTCCAGTACCTGAGGGGGCCTACAAGAGAGTTGGAGAGGGACTTTTAATAAGAGCATGTAGTGATGGGACAAGGGGGAATGGCCTTAGGCTGAAAGAGGGCAGGTTTAGATTAGATATTAGGATTAAATTCTTTATTGTGAGGGTAGTGAGTCAGTGGAACAGGTTACCTGTGAATGCCCCATCCCTGTAAGTGTTCCAGGACAGATTGATGGGATTCTGAGCAACCTGATATAGTGGAGGATACCACTGCCCATGGCAGGGGATTTGCAACTAGGTGACTGTTAAGGTCCCTTCCAACCCAAACCATTCAATGATTTATAATCATAGCCTTGAGTCATTACTCGAGCAATTTTAATCTACTTGTTTTAATCTTTTGTAGCATAGAATCATATAGTCAGATGGGTTGGAAAGGACCTCTGAGATCATCAAGTCCAACCCTTGATCCACTACCAGCACAGTTACTAGACTATGGCACTAAGTGCCACATCCAGTCTCAAATACCTCCAGGGATGGAGAATCCACCACCTTCCTGGGCACCCATTTCAATGCCTAATTACACTCTCTGTAAAGAATTTCTTCCTAATATCTAACCTAAACCTCCCTTGGCACAGCTTGAGACCATGCCCTTTTGTCTTACTGAGAGCTGCCTGGGAGAAGAGACTGACCCCCACCTGGCTACAACCTCCTTTGAAGTAGTTGTAGAGAATAATGAGGTCTCCCCTGAGCCTTCTCCTCTCCAGGCTAAACAACCCCAGCTCCCACAGCCTCTCCTCATAGATAGGACTTGTGTTCATGTCACTTCACCAGCCTGGTTGCTCTTCTCTGGACCTACTCTAGCACCTCAATATCCTTCCATACAGCTGTATGTGCTTTGCATCATGCTTTATGATATCTGTATGATTTAGAAATATCACTGTTTTGCTGAAAATTCGTGTTTATAAGGGAAGTATTCTGCAGTGGTTATGGAGACAATAATCTGAGAAGAAACTGAACTCTGTGGATGCTGATGTAGTCCCACAGTAAATGGTTTTGGGATCTGTAAGAGCTTTCTTTTTTTTTTTTTTTTGTAAAGCCGGCAATGGAAGGTGTTTGAGTAGGTGTCATAATTTGTATAGTAAGCTTGTGTGCTGGATCTTATCATGTGGCAATGACACATCCTCTTTTCTGGTCTGGAAGCCAGACTTGGTGTAAATGTTGACTGCTAGTATCTTATGGTTTGGTTGGAAATGCGTTTGATCAACATTCAGGATGCTGTCAGGTTCTTTGAAACATAAGCACTTTAGTAATGCATTTGTTGCTAAATAAAAAGTTAAGATAAAAAGATAGGTTGTTTACTTGTTGCAAGTCTGTGGTGTCTTTTCAGACTCTCCTTTATTTCTGACAGCCAACTCCCCAGTTTCACAGGTTACATTCAACAGTGGTATATTTCCACCTTCAGAGCCCCTGGTGGTCTAGAGGGTAAAGGCACTGCGCTGTCACTGCAGAGACCCGGGTTTGATTCCCGGTCGGGGCCACTCCCCGGGCAGATGGAGCTCGTTAGCCCTGTAAGGCAATCCATCTACGTCCTGAGGACCTCGCTGCCACCATCCAAGCTCGCTTGGCCCCGGCAGATGAACCTCAGGATTAAAGGGTGGGCTCAGTTCCGCGCACACTGTGTCTCACCTAAAAAATCCAATGCGCAGGCTGGAAGGTGTAAAGACTGGCCATTACTTACTTTACTTACTTATTTCCACCTTCAAATCCAATTCCACCAGTTTTGAGCTCTTTTCCTGTTTTCATGGTGTTATTTGGGGAAAAGAAGCAGACCGGAGTGCGTTTTCAAAACATGCTCCAATTATGTCAAGTTGTCATTGCCAGAGCCTTCGTGCAGAGTAACTCCTGAACTTGGCAGGCAGTGCTCCGCTCTTAAGGAGTTACTTTTCGGCTTCAGCCCTTTGAAGCTTAGGAGCTGTACTGATATAACTCTAATAAAAAAAGAATTTACTTTTGATTTTAAGTTGTCAATGTGTTTGTGTATTAACCTTTGCTTGTAAACACTTTATAATTTAATACCTGATATGTTTGCAGTAATGATTATCAGTCTTGCAACCCAACAGTCTCCTCAAGGAGAGTCTTGTGTGCATGTTACAATTGGAAAGGATATTCAACCTATATATATTTAACTGTGAGGGAGCCCCCGGTGGTCCAGGGGAAAATTCACTGCACTGTCACTGCAGAGACCCGGGTTCGATTCCCGGTCGGGGCCCCTCCCCGGGCAGATGGAGCTCGTTAGCCCGTAAGGCAATCCATCTACGTCCTGAGGACCTCGCTGCCACCGTCCAAGCGTGCTTGGCCCCGGCAGATGAACCTCAGGATTAAAGGGTG